>NC_057804.1:355692700-355693756 GCF_018294505.1 Triticum aestivum | reverse complement strand
TCTAAAATGTTCTCGGAAAAATACAAAAATATTTTCCTTTTTATTCTCTCTTCTTTTGTTCATTTTCTCGTTTGCTTTTTGGTTACTTGTGTGGTAGATTGGTTTCATGCCATCCTGTCTGGATTTGGGGAGGTTATTGTTCAAAAAGATAGTAATAATCTTGAGGGAAACTTCAATGACTTCGCTAATAATAATCCTCATCAAGAACCTACTATCATGTACACTAAAAATCTCCACGTGGGTAGCGGTAATATTGTTGGAAAAGGTGTTATTCAAGATTTCTTTACTTCTGCCGATACAATACCCATGCTAGGAGGGTCAATCCTTCAAAAAAAATAGCTATGTGGATACAATATCTTTGCTTGTGATTGAACCTGAAAGACAATTTGTTCACATGCATCCATGCATACAAAGGGTTTTCCTATAATTTTATAATTTTCATCACCCCTCTGTTAAACGCATTGCCACCATATTCCTAGCTCATGAATTTAGTTTTTTTAAGGAGGCGGGTGAATTATTTTCTCATTATAATATCAATGGTTGTTGTCATCCCATAAAGGAGATCCTTTTTAATGAAGAAGAAATAATGATATTGCAATCTCCGGATTATGCTGCCTACAATGAAAACTTAAAAAGAAAGTTCCTCCTGATGTTTTGGTTGATAAGATTTATAAACTCAATGACACTTTTGCTATACAAAATAATGGATTTGGGTTTGGGCTAAGAGACAAACTCAGAGAATTCATTCAAAGGAACATTTATAATGAAGAAATAATCATCAAGTACAAAGGGCCAAAGGAGGATCCTATTCCTCCCAAACTTGATCTTGTTGATCCTTACCCTATTAAATGTAGCCCCTTTGATTACCTTTGTTTGACGCTAATAAAGGTTGCGGCCGAGAGGAGGGATTACGAGAGGATCATGGATGAGCTCCCTCACTTCTATGGCAATACCTAGATCTATGTTTTATGCCTAGCTAGGGGCGTTAAACAATAGCGCTTGTTGGGAGGCAACCCATTTTTCTTGGTTCTGTTTTTAATAAACACACATTATTAA
>NC_057804.1:355682573-355692680 GCF_018294505.1 Triticum aestivum | reverse complement strand
TCATTAGTATTTGTGTTTTCATGTTTTAATTAGTGTTTGAGCAAAGTCAGATCTTTGGGGTACTTTGGTATATCGTTGATTTGATCTTGCTGAAAAAGAGAAACTTTTGCGCCAAATAACAGAATTGAGCTGTGCTACTGGAACGTGATAAATTCTTGAATGTTTTACACAAGACAGATTTATGAATTCCCTTTGATGTCCTAATTGTTCAAAAATTTTGGAGTTATAGAAGTATACGAAGTTAACAGATTACTACAGACTGTTCTATTTTTGATAGGTTCTGTTTTCTATGTGTTGTTTGCTTGTTTTGGATGAATCTATGGGTAGTATCAGGGGGTATGAACCATGGGGAAGTTGGAACACAGTAGATACTACACCCATATAAATTTAGAATCAGTACACAATAGTAACTAAAGTGCTGACTTATTTTATTATACTAACGAATCTCATGAAGTTTTCTGTTGAGTTTTGTGTTGTGAACTTTTCAAGTTTTGGGTAAAGATTTTATGGACTATAGAATACGGAGTGGCAAGAGCCTATGCTTGGGGATGCCAAAGTCACCCCAAGTTAATATTCAAGGACAACCAAGCATCTAAGCTTAGGGATGCCCCTGATGGCATCCCCTCTTTCATCTTCGTTCTATCAGTAAATTTACTTGAGGCTATATTTTTATTCACCACATGATATGTGTTTTGCTTGGAGCGTCTTGTATGGTATGAGTCTTTGATTTTTAGTTTACCACAATCATCCTTGATGTACACATATTTTGAGTGGGACACGCCTCAATTGTGAATTTATTAGTACACTCTTTGTCCTTCACTTCTATCTTTTGAGCTAGGCAGTTTACTCTAGTGCTTCACTTATATATTTTTAGAGCACGACGGTGGCTTTATTTTATTGAAATTGTTGAACTCTCATGCTTCACTTATATTATTTTGAGAGGCTTTTAGAACAACATGGTAATTTGCTTTGGTTATGAATTTAGTCCTAATATGATGGGCACACACGAGGGATATAATAAAAACTTTCATATAAAGTGCATTGAATACTATGAGAAGTTTGATTCCTTGCATTTGTTTTGAGATATAAAGATGGTGATATTAGAGTCATGCTAGTGAGTAATTGTGGATTGGTAGAAATACTTGTGTTAACGTTTGTGATTCCCGTAGCATACACGTAGGGTGAACCGTTATGTGATGAAGTGGGAGCATGATTTATTCTTTGATTGTCTTCCTTATGAGTGGCGGTCGGGGACGAGTGATGGTCTTTTCCTACCAATCTATCCCGCTAGGAGCATGTTTGCTTTGTTTCGATAGCTAATAAAATTTTGCAATAAGTATGTGAGTTCTTGATGACTAATGTTGAGTCCATGGATTATGGCATTTCCTACCTTTTATGGCATTTCCATATCCATTACGAGATATATTGCCATGCAACTTCCACCATTTTGTTTTATTATGACACATACAATCATTGTCATATTTCTTTGCATGATCATGTAGTTGTCATAGAATTTGTGGCAAGGCCACCTGTCGATGTCAAAACCGGCGGATCTCGGGTAGGGGGTCCCGAACTGTGCGTCTAGGCGGATGGTAACAGGAGACAAGGGACACGATGTTTTTACCCAGGTTCGGGCCCTCTCGATGGAGATAAAACCCTACTCCTGCTTGATTAATATTGAAGATATGGGTAGTACAAGAGTTGATCTACCACGAGATCAGAGAGGCTAAACCCTAGAAGCTACCCTATGGTATGATTGTTGTTCGTCCTATGGACTAAAACTCTCCAGTTTATATAGACACCGAAGAGGGATAGGGTTACACAGAGTTGGTTACAATGGGAGGAGATCTTGATATCATATCGCCAAGCTTGCCTTCCACGCCAAGGAAAGTCCTATCCGGACACGGGACGAAGTCTTCAATCTTGTATATTCATAGTCCGGGAGTCCGGCCAAAGGTCATTATCCGGCCATCCGGACACCCCCTAATCCAAGACTCCCTCAGTAGCCCCTGAACCAGGCTTCAATGACGATGAGTCCGGCGCACAAATTGTCTTCTACATTGCAAGGAGGGTTCCTCCTCTGAATACTTCATAGAAGATGTTGAACACAAGGATAGTGTCCGGCTCTGCAACATAAGTTCCACATACCACCGTAGAGAGAATAATATCTGTACCAATCTAATCTGCTGACGTATTCCGGAGCGTGACATCACGCCACGACCAAGCCTTTATTCGAATCATTTTACTGTTCCACCTCAGCACGTTTAGCGAGGCGGTTTCCTTGGCACGTCTTGTCAAAGCAGAGATCGTGTCCCCTTATTCCGGGATTCTCATCAATACGGGCGTGGGTAACCCAACCGCGCCATTAACCGTGGCGCTTGGGAGATAAGCGAGGTTTATTAGCCTGGTGGGGGCTGGTAGTTTTGGCCGCCCATATAAGGGGATAAGGATCTACCCTTTCCAATTACGCCTTCTTCCTCCTTTGCTTATCCATCCGTGCGCACTCGAGCTCTAGCGCCCAAGTCCGCACTTCCCACCTCAACCTTCCCCAATCATGTCCGGAGCGGGAGGTAGATGGATGGCCTCCTCCGTCACAGAGGGACAAATCAAAAAGTTGAGGAAGGCCGGATACTTGTCTGACGACATCGTGCACCGGCTTCCAGATGAGGGGTAACTCATCCCCACCCCTAGGCCCCATGAGAGGGTTGTATTTCTTCCCCATTTCCTCCGCGGACTGGGATTTCCTCCTCACCCGTTCGTCCGGGGGCTCATGTTCTATTACGGCCTGGACTTCCACGATCTGGCCCCGAACTTCATCCTCAACATCTCGGCGTTCATCGTCGTGTGCGAGGCCTTCCTCCGCATCCAGCCTCACTTTGGCCTCTGGCTGAAGATCTTCAGCGTCAAGCCGAATGTCGTGGGCGGCTGCCAAGCGGAGTGCGGAGACGCCATGGTGGGCAAGGTTGCCAACGTTACATGGCTCGAGGGCGCCTTCGTAGAGACCATCAAAGGGTGGCAATCGGGGTGGTTCTATATCACCGAGCCGCGTGACTCTGAATGGGCAGCAGCCCCCGAATTCCGATCTGGCATCCCCACACGGCTCACATCTTGGAAAGACATGGGACTATTGTGGGGTAATTCGGCAGAAGTGACCGGACTTCAAACCTGCATCAAAGAACTGATCGGCAGGAAGGTTAAACTTGTCATCATAGTCCAGGTCATGCTCTTCCGTCGGATTCTCCCGTGTCAACGACGGGCTTTCAACTTGTGGGAGTTCGACCCGGCCCAGCACCAGATTCTGTCTCGGCTCTTTGACACAAAGCACGAGGATGCCTGGAAGGTGCTATTCAAGAGCTCCGAGGTCTCCCCTCCTGTCACCGAGGATCGCGGTTTCTATGCCAAGCGCCAAGCCAGCGCGGTGAGCTTAATTTTTCCATTATGGGGTATTTGTTTTCCATAGATTTGATTCTATGCGGGATCTAAACCCCCATCCCTTTAACAGGACTGGCAGAAGAAGGCCGGACAGATCAACTGTCCGGCTCCTTTGCCTGAAGACCCAGCGGACGCTCGCTTAACGAAGCTACTGGTTCCGGCACCTCACGTGGTGCCGGAGAAGAAGGCCAAGAAGAAGGCCACGGGGACTCGAAACAGTTCCCGGCGCCTGGTGGTGTCGGATTCATCACCCGACGACCCCGCAGCACCCTCCGCCTCCGAAGACGAGGAGGAGGAAAAAGAAGAAGCCTCTCCCCCTCCGATGGGGGGAGGAAAGAAAAGGAAGGCCGCCCCAACTGGGGAGGCTAGAGGGCCCAAGAAGGGGAGGACCCTTCTGCCGGACTACGCCTCCGATGCCGAAGACGGCAGGGAGGAATGGCCATCCAGGGTCAGGCCCCTGGCAAAATCGTAAGTATCCGGACACCCGAATAACTTATGGCGCTCCTCTATTATACGGTACCTTCTCACGCTGAATTCAATTATGCAGTCCGCCCAGGGCTCAGCTCAGCGATTCGTCGAGCGGTTCCCTGAATTCGTCGGACGTGAATAGCGCTTCACTTCCGACGGCCTCCTCCCCTCTCCCTGCGGACGACGCCGAGGTGGAGTCCCAAAAGGGACTCAACCAGGAGGAGGTGGTCCTGGAGGCGCCGCAAGGCGACCTTCCATACTCGAGGCCCAAAGGGGGTAAAGCACCGGAGGGATGTAAGTCCAGCCCTGGGCCGGACACTGCTCCGGAACCATCAACGGTTCCAGAGTCCGACAGGCGGCGCCTTTGTAAGAAGGGCAAGCCTACGATGCCGGCGACCTTCATCCACCCGGGGGTGCCAGACAATTTGCTGGAGGTGCTTAACGGCGCCTCCATCGATGAAGAACACCGCACTATTATGAGTGCGGTGATTCAGAAGGTTCAGTCCGCCAAGAGTGGGCTGACAGAAGCTTGTACAAGTCTATTAACAGGCTTTGAGGTATGTATTCAAAACATATAAAAATGTTATCACATAGACAGTAGCCCCTGATGCTCAGTTTGGTGTTCGGAAAGAAAAGCCGAGCTGAGGATCTAAAAAGATATACGTAGGAGTCTAACATAAATATGTCAATATGGGAATGCAGGCTGCGCTGCTGACCTCTGCCGCACTGACTGCGGAGGTCAATGCATTGAAAGAGAGCCTCGAGCGGTCCGAGAACAAGCTTGGCCGTGCCAAGAAGCAGCTCGAGGAGAAGGAGGGTATGTAATACTGTATGTAAATGTATATAGAAATACCTAGTTGCAAATAATGAAAGGACCAATGTGAATGTTGTAGGGGCCATGACCGAGGTGGCAACCCTGAAGGAAGCGGTGTCCAAGGCCGAAAACAATGCAGCCTTTGAGCGCACCGAGCGAGAGAAGCAGGAGGCGCGGGTGGTGGAGGTGCGGCAAGAGCTCCAGGCTCTCATGGAAAAACACGAGAGTTTGGAGCGTGACTCGAAGACTCGAGAGTCCGAGCTCGCCTTGGCTCTTGAGAGTGCAAAAACCGCTAAGGCCGAAGCCCAGAAGGCCCTCCAGGAGATCGAGGCGATAGAGAAAATAGTGGCGGGTAAGGCATTCTTTATGCAAAGCAAGCATATGAAAGTGAATTATCTGTTACTTACCCGAATCCAAAGCTCTCCAGGAGCGTTCGCCGATCTGCCCCGTAGTGTGTCTGATGCTGTCGCATTCTACCGAGCCGAGGAGGCGAGATCGACGGAAAAGGTGTTCTGGTCTCAATATGCGAAGCCCGGACATCCAGTGCCCCTGAGCGACCAGCTGAAGCAGCTGGTCGAACTCCACAAGGTGGCTGAACAGGCCATGACACTACTAGGAAAAGGGCTATAGATGGAATTGACACTAATGGCGCACCAGACATGTGGTGCGCCATTAGTATATACTAATGGCGCACCACCCTCTGATGCGCCATTAGTGTTGAAACTACTAATGGCGCACTCTGCCCACGGTGCGCCATTAGTACCAATTTTTTTTTGAACTAGTGCGCCTGTCCAAACATACTAATGGCGCATCCGGTGGTGGTGCGCCATTACTAGTTGTAACTAGTAATGGCGCACCAGCCAGAAGGTGCGCCACTAATGTTATTTTTTTTATTATTGTTTTTATTCCTTTCTTGCAAAAGTACTAATGGCGCACCACCAGGGGGTGCGCCATTAGTAACCTGGATTACTAATGGCGCATTTGTTGCTGGTGCGCCATTAGTAAGTGGGCAGCAACAAGATATTTTGGACAACCTCTCCTCCCACACTCACTTTCTCCCCACTTCATTCTCTCCACCGCCTCCTCCTTGTCTCGGGTGCCTCCTCTTTTTCACCTCATTTCCACCATAGATTCATTCAAATTAAGTGGTTAAGTTACCTTGTATTGCTAGGTAAGTAAGGGGAGAAGCTATATTTATGTTGTTCTCCCTACAACAATGTGCACATGCACTTTTTATGGCCTAGCTAGATCTATGTATGTTCGTGGTGTTGCATATGTTTGTGGTGTTGCATATGTGTTTGTGTTTGGAGGTGTACCGGTATTTGAAATGCGATAGTTGCCAATATTTTGTCGGAATGTTGATTCATTTCCGTTTCGGCGAGAATTTTGGCATTAAGCATTCTTTTTGGTCCTATTTTTAGGGAAAGTCATGCCAAATTTTTTCTTGGTTCTAAAATATTGTTTTGCTCTACCCCGCAGGCGACCATGATCCGCACGATGACCGAAGGCATCGTGAATAGGTTTTTGAGGTCCGCGAAGGCCAAGATGCTTCAAAAGAACGAGACGGAGATAAGATGTCCGTGTCGAAGATGCAAGTTGGATAGCCTTATTGCGGACCCGGATTCCGGGCAGGTCCGGGACCACCTGCTCTTGCGTGGTTTCATGGATGGCTATCGGTGGCAAGGTGATGAAGATGACTACGAAGTCGTCCATGGGGGCCGGGCATGAAATGAGGAAGGGCAGCAAGACAACCACTGCGGCTCGGGGGGGCGAGAAGACGAAGAATCCCCAGGAGATGATCACGACGGTGATGCTGTACACAGTCATCATGTAGAAGATGCAGGACATGATGATGATGCTGGCGGAGCAGACGACGCTGGACCATCGATGGGCTGGGTGCAGGACCCTCATATTCAAGAGCTGCTTCTCAAGCAGATGGATAACGCAAGAGCTGCCGCCCGAGAGAAAGCCAAGATGGATCAACTTGAGTTAGACGTGGTTACTCCATTGTATGAAGGATGCAGGCCCGAGGATACCCGCCTGAAAGTAACGCTCATGGCTCTGGAGATGAAGGTAAAACACAAAATGACCGACGCATGCTTCGACGAGAACATGTCATTCTGGCACGAACGTCTTCCCAAGGGGAACAAGTGCCCGACCAGTTTGGAGGAGGCGAAGAAAATCGTGTGTCCTCTGGATTTACCGCACGTGAAATACCATGTGTGCATGAACAATTGCATCATTTATCGGGACGAGCACGCGGAGTCTACCATATGTCCGGTGTGCGGTGTCACTCGATACAAGAAGAGGAAGAAAGCTCCTCGAAAAGTGGTGTGGTACTTTCCGATCACTCCTCGTCTGCAGCGGTATTTCGCGGATCCTAAGGTAGCAAAGCTCCTGCGTTGGCACGCGGATAGGGAGGAGAAGAAGCGAGAAGATGACGCAAATGATACGGAGATAGATAAAAAAGACAAGATGCTGAGTCACCCTAAGGATGCGAGCCAGTGGCAAGCGTTGAACTTCGAATACCCAGAATTTGTGAACGATCCAAGGAACATCGTGCTGGGCGCGAGCACCGATGGAGTCAATCCGTTTGGCAGCCAGAGAAGCACCCATAGCACCTGGCCTGTGTTTGTGTGGATGTACAACCTTCCCCCCTGGTTGTGCATGAAGAGGAAGTACATTCACATGAGTGTGCTAATTGAAGGGCCGAAACAACCAGGGAACAACATCAATCTGTATCTGGGGCTGCTGAAAGAGGAGCTTGACACGCTGTGGAAAACGCCAGCCAATACGTGGGACGCCGCAGAGAAAGAATATTTCCCTATGAGAGCCGCACTGCTCACGACGGTGCACGACTATCTCGGTTACGGATATCTTGCGGGGCAGGTAGTCCACGGATTTTCTGGATGCGTAAGGTGCATGGATGACACAACGTATCGCCAGCTAGATAGAGATCTCGGGTCTTCGAAAACCGTGTTCATGGGACATCGAAGGTGGCTTCGCGACGATGACCCGTGGAGGAAACGCAAGGATCTGTTCGATGGTGAAACCGAACCCCGAAAACGCCCGTGTATGAGGAGCGGCGAGGAAATAGACAAGTTGTTGAAAAATTGGAAAGACTGCCCACTGCCGGGAAAGAAGCAAAAGGCGCCAGAGCCGGGAAAGAAGCGAAAGGCGCCAGAGCCGCTGCTGAAGGTATGGAAAACGAGGTCTGTTTTCTGGGACTTGCCGTACTGGAAGATCCACCGTGTGCCTCACAGCCTTGATGTCATGCATATCACGAAGAACGTGTGCGAGAGTCTGCTTGGTACCCTGCTCAACATGCCAGAGAGGACCAAAGATGGGCCGAAAGCAAGGGCAGACTTGACATCAATGGGCATCAGGCAGGAGCTTCATGCTATATATGATGATGATGATGATGATGATGATGATGATGATGATGAGGCGAAGCAGGACACAGAAAGTCGTCGCAAAGGCAAAAAGGCCAAGAAGACCGGAAATGACTACCCTCCCGCGTGCTTCACTCTAAGTCAGGAGGAGATCGAGCAGTTTTTCACCTGCCTCCTAGGAGTAAAACTTCCTTACGGTTACGCGGGGAAGATAAGCAGATACCTAGACCCAGCGAAGCAGAAGTTCAGCGGGATGAAGTCTCACGACTGTCACGTGCTGATGACGCAGATACTTCCAGTTGCAATCCGTGGGATCATGGACGCGCACGTCCGTGAAACGCTATTTGGCCTATGCAACTTCTTCGACGTCATCTCTCGGAAGTCGATTGGCGTGAGGCAACTCAGAGGGCTACAGGAAGAGATCGTGGTGATACTATGCGAGCTTGAGATGTACTTCCCGCCCGCATTCTTCGACGTTATGGTGCATCTGCTGGTCCATATAGTGGAGGATATCATCCAACTCGGGCCGACGTTCCTGCACAACATGATGCCGTTCGAAAGGATGAATGGTGTCATCAAAGGATACGTTCGCAACATGTCACGTCCAGAAGGAAGCATAGCCAGGGGCTTTCCGACCGAAGAGTGCATCTCCTACTGCACGAATTATCAAGCATCGAGAACCCCGTTGGTCTGCCCGTTAACAGGCACCTCGGCAGGCTCCCTGGATGGGGTCACCGTGAGGGTCGCCGCGAAATGCATGTCGACTTCGAGGGTCGACTCGCCGACTTTGAAAGAGCAAACCTAGTCATGCTACAACACATAGACGTGGTCGATCCTTGGGTGGTAGAGCACAAAACCTTTATTAAGAAGACGTACAATGACCGAGGCCAACAGAGGACGGACGGAGATATACTCAAAGAGCACAACTCATGTTTCACGCGTTCGTTCAAGCAGAAGCTTCTGGCATACCCTTTACATGAGGAATCTTCCGCGGAAGAACAACTCATATTCGCCTTGTCACAGGGCGCCGAGCACAACCTGATGACCTATGAGGCGTACGATATCAACGGCTACACATTCTACACCGAGGCCAAGGACATGAAGAGCGATGGTTATCAGAACTCCGGGGTAACGATGGAATCCTACACCGGTAACGACAAGGACAAATACTACGGAAGGATCGAGGAGATCTGGGAGCTGAGCTACGCTGGAGAGAAGGTCCCGATGTTCCGTGTCAGATGGGCCAAGAACGTCATAAAAGAAGACCGGTATTTCACCACCATGGTTATACCCGAAGCCAAATCCAAGACCGCGGGCGCAAACGTCACCGCGAAAAATGAGCCATGGGTACTGGCTTCCCAAGTGGACCAATGCTTCTTCATTACCGACCCGCCAAAGCCCAGTCGTGTTGTCGTGAGGAGAGGCAAAAGGAAGATCGTCGGAATGGATGGAGTAGCCAATGAGCAAGACTTCGACAAGTACGGCGACCCGAGGATCAAACATGACGACGATGATGAAGTAGCAGCATACACCACAAGAAGAAGCAGGACCACCCTACCTAAAGGACGTCCATTCCACAGAAGAACTCCATTTGCGAAAAAGAAGGGCAAGAAGATTGTGAACGGATAGCTAGCTAAGATCGATTGTATTTAAATCGTAGCCTTCATTTCTCGATTGTATTTCATGGGTACTTTTTGAACTATCATGAATATTTTTAAATTTCATGGACACTCGATCTCGATCCCCCTCCATCTCGATCGCTATCCCACCTCGCCAAATCCGGTCCCCCTCGCCGCCGAGCACCCCCCCAGTCCACCGGCCGCCGCCGCCGACCCCCCGCACCCTCGATTCCCCTACTCAACCGCCGCCGCCGACCCCCCGCACCCCGCGCACTATCTTATAAAAAAATAAGTATCAAACAGCTTTTTAAATGCTACTGTGTTATAAAAAAATATTACTGTTATTATTTAAACAAGTTTGAACATATTTAAACACAAATAA
>NC_057804.1:355670356-355681441 GCF_018294505.1 Triticum aestivum | reverse complement strand
CCCGCCCCGACGCCACTGCCCCGCCACCTCGACGCTGCCTCGCCGCCTCGACGCGACCCCGCCGCCCGGACGCCGCCCCGTCCACACCACCGTCGCCGGAGCACCACCACCACCCGGACCTCGTCCCCGACATCCTCCCCACGCCCCACTCCCCAGCATCCTTATCCTCTCCGACCGCCTCCTCCACCCCGGCCCGCTCCTCCAAGGTAAGCTACCCTGGTTAATTCTATAAGGAAGAGGATGCTACTATAACTGTATTGAAAGAGGATCCTAGTTAATTCTGGAATAATGTGGCTGCACCTTCAGTCCTTTGCTTGTGGTGTTGTATTGAAATCAGTAGTCCAAACCTGGAGATGCATTTGATTCCAACCTGTAGCTAAGGCTGTGAGTATAATGTGGTTGTTTCATGGAACAGTTAGCTTCTACTGTAGCTAGTACTGAAGATTGTGCATATGCACCTAGGAGCCAAAGGCAATTACCGCATATGAGGTAGGTAGGTAGGGAGGGAGAGTCCTCTGAATTCCTGGCAACTTGCTCTGCATTTTTTCCTCGATCGATCAATCGATCGATGTTTTAGTCTCTGGATGTAATTAATGCTCGAGTATGTATTGCCTTGTTTGAATCCCAGTTTGTAACTTTGAACTGTGGTGGTTTTTTGTTTGTATTTAGTGTAACAAACGATGCTATCATGATCACTTGTTTAAGCATATATTCTTTCTAACTTGGTGAATGCAGTTTAGCTGCTCTGTTGGCCTTCCATGATCAATTCCTAGTCGTCAGTACTGATGCAACACAAACCTGAGAGGCTGAGGAAGTTGATCTTGGCCACAGTACGCTGTTTGCCGTCCTGGTCAGAGGTAGATGTGTGAATGATGAGGCCTTGGTGCCCTCTGGCCGGTAGCTGGGTGGAAGAAGCTTTAGCGGGTTGCGGCTGGGTAGAAAAGGGTTTAGTGGGTTGTTGCTGGGTAGAAGAAGCTTTGGTGGGCTGCTGCTTGTCTTGGTTCTCATCGAAACAACCCAGCTGCGCGAAATCCTCGATCGACTTGACATGAACCTGCAAAGGAAAGACAATATTAATAAATCACAACTCTACTAGATTGTTAAGTTGGGTGGGATGTAAAAGCAAATCTTCTTCTAAGTGCAATATACTTAGTGCTACTATATGAGTGTATAAATATTTGTTGCTATATAAATGTGAACAAAATTCGTGCTTGTATATGATATTCCGCCATGAAGAAAGAATAGATAGTGTGGGTCTGACCTTGTTTAATTTCTGCAATTCTTGTATATGATATTCTTTGGTGTGTATTGCATTCTCATCGTGGTTTTGATCACAGAACAAGAAGGGAAAGGGTGACTGAAGTACCTACTGCAGCAGACAGAAGTATTTGCCCACTTTGCAGAAGGAAGCCAGGCTAAAGAGAAGAAGCCACGTGGAAGGTGATTCTTGGTTATGTTTTTTTAAAAGCAATCCTTGGTTATGTTTGCTGTGTGCACCGATCTAATTTGAAACATCAATGAAAATTGAAAAAAATTACTCTCATAGCACTACTTCTATTTGCATTTCCCAAACATATGGTTCTGTCCATCCTCATTTCCTGTCTTCCCTAATAACCATCATTAAGTTATAGGTTTGCTGTGTGCCTGTGCTATTCCCTGTCAGTAATTGATTTCAGAAACTGGCAAGCTTTGATAATGTAAGAGTTACTTACTTGCTAATTAGCCAAGCAGGCATGTATTATAACGGTGGAATTTCAGCCATGATACACATAACGGTGAGTAAAGATGATAATATCATTTATGAGTTAGTCAACACAAGACAGTGCCACATACTCTAATTACCTGGAACATGCACTATAAAAACAGAACCTTAATCAGCATGATCCTCTGACCTGTAATTTCTACTTTTATGCCTCTGTTACTCTAGTCAAAGATGTGAACCAACATCTTTCATTGTTATGCATATCAAACACCAAGGGTTATTTTCACTTGAAGTTTTAGAATGGGTGCATTACAATTCAGTCTGATATCTAATAAGACACTCTGGGCTGATATAATTATGGAACAGAACCAACCATGATAAATAAAAGGTGATGTTGTCTATGCATTACCAAAAATGTATCTTTGTGAACAAATAAATTGGTACCAACAGCAATGCCATCTTACTGTAGAATTAGAATACATGGACATGATCAGCTCAGCTCCCTAACTGCCATTCATCACATCAATTTCCCCTTATGTAACTCCAGTCAAAATTTTATGTTGGTCTACCTAGTAGATGCCCATGGTTTGATTTTATGTTTGTTCCTATCAATACAAATGCTGAGCTATGTTCCATTTTTACTGTTCTTTGTGATAGTTTTTGCAACTTTACTTCCCATCTTAAGGCAAGCCCCATTTTTACTGTTCTTTGTTAGCAGAGCTGCTTGTTTCTAAGAACTTTGATACTATTTGGATCAAAGTTAAATGAGCACATAGATGACAAAAAAAGCTCAGATTGTAAAATGTTCAGTTTGCTGCTAGTGCCCATTTTGAGTAATTGCTTAGAGGGATGATCCTGTGTGAGCTGGTGGAGTGATTTGTTTTCTACATAAAGCTCTTTAGTCAGGCTGGTTTTCGTGAAATACACATGAAGCTTCACCAGCTCCTGTGGGTGTGGGATCCATGTGACATGTGACATTGCATCCATGTCCACCTGGGATAATGATATTGCAGGTACCCCGAGAGGCCCTTGAGTTTGCCGGAATGTCGATTAACTTCCGTTCCGGCAAATTCGGGTACTCCATATGTCCTATTTTCAGCAAAGGTCATGCTGAAATTTTCCGTGAATTTTAGCATGACTTTGCTAAAAATAGGACATATGGGGTACTTGTGACTAATGCATGGGCTGGGGTATCTTAGTAGTTAATTAAGTAGGATCAAGTGCCCCGGCGTACTTGTGACTAATGCATGGCTTTTAGGGTGCCTCGGTGTCGATAAGAACCGAAATGATGAAAGGTTAGGCTTTTAGGGTGCCTCGGCGTCGAAAAACCCTCAATGATAAAAGCTTAGATTTTAGGATGCCTCGGTGTCGACAAACCCTAAATGATGAGACCATGATCTTGTTCCTTGACAATAACCAACTTTTTGACCAAACTTTGTTTCTATTTAGAGAGAAACATGGCCCACAACGATGAGGCCGGGGGTTCGGGCGGCAAGGCATTCTGGGAGCTGTTCCAGGAGATGGAGGAACAACCTCACTTATATGAGGCCGCCGCCTTCCCCACCGATCCTGAGACCACGGATGGTGCCGCCGAGGATGACCACACTGATGCCACCACTGATGGTACCGCCGAGGATGCCACCACTGATGATGGCGGCGCACGCATAGATGGCAGCCAACCGAAGAGGCAACGGAAGGACCGGCGCCCGATCGTGCTCCGCACCCTCAAGGAGGAAGTTACTGAAGTGGACTCCAACGGGAATCCAACGGCGCCCGAACGAATAGTCAAGGGGTACTCGCTTCAGCTCGGGTGCATTGTTCGGAGCACCGTCTCGATCAACACCGAGAACCTGAGGCATCCTGACCGAGGGAATTTGCGCCACCTCCTCTTCACGAAGCTGCACGAATGATACAAGTTCCCCGCTGAATTGGAAAACACAAGCCTCAAAGGGAATAAAGTGAACAATGCTGCCCTCACGAAGATGAGCAAGGCCCTGTCTACTTGGAAAAGCAATGTGAAGAGAATGATCGAGAAAGGTGAGAGTTATCAGAAGATCAAGGAGGAAAATCCTTCGATCACTGAAGATGACTACAACGACTTCAAGATCAATTGCTCGAGCACCGCAAGCTCCCAATCAAGTGAGTGGGGGAAACAAATGCGGGAGCTGAACATAGGGGAACACACACTCGGTCCAGGCGGTTACAGAGTGGCGGAGCCTATATGGGACAAGGAGGAGGCGGACCGTGCCGAGCAAGGCCTACCGCCCCTCTTCGATAAATACGGTGACAAGCAGACCAGGAACTTTGTCAGGGCCCGGTACAAGAAGGACCCGAAAACAAAGGAGCTTACCACGGATCCGAAGACCAGGCAGCTTGAGCTTGTTTTGGTAAGGAATACACCCCCGCGTAATTAGCTCCATATGGTTGCATTCTAATTAATGAAGCCAAATTTCTAAATGGTTCACATTCCTTCCGCAGGCGACTGAAAGCAGTAGCGCGGGGTCGACTAAGAGCAACCCTTGGGACACCACTCTAAATAGGGGGTTGAATGTAATGAAGAACAAGGATAAGCTCAGTAAGCCGACGTCAGCTGGTCGTGTGGCCGGCAGAGGCTTGTCGACAAAATGGGGGTCATACTATACCGCTGGTGTGCGGAAGGAGAAAAAGACCAGCTCGGAAAGCCAGGCGCGAGAGGTTCAAGAACTCAAGGTACAGGTGGCGCATATTCCGGAGATTGTCCAAGAGCAAGTGGAACGACGACTCGGAGCGACGATCACCGCCCTTGTGCCTACCTTGATCTCGGGGTTGAGTGCATGGATTGCGGGCGGCCAACAGGGGCCGCCCCCGATTCCTAGCTTCACGGCCAGCAACTCGCATAATGCGATGGCGGGGCCATTGGTGCCTCCGGAGGAGGCGACATTGGTGTCTCCGACGCCGGCACGAGAGCTTAATGCACCCGGGTGTACGCCGGCCGGCACCTCTGCAGCACGCGGCACCTCCGTCAACTGCATGCCCGCCGTTGGCGGTGCGTCGACATTAGCCGAGCTCGACGCCATCATCACGGTAACTAATTTAGCCTCTCTCGGCCGAGGACTTCATCTCCTTGCCTTTGACTGGGCATCCCTGATGCCCTACATGTTTTTGCAGGGCGCCGCCGACGTTCCGTGCACTCTCGTCCACTTCGTGAACAACAAGTTGGTCGATGTCGCCAAGGGCAAAATCGTTCAACCGGGCAACCCCTTGTTCCACGATACCCAGATGCCACCCAACTTGTTTAGGGTTCAACTGGTTCGGGTGCTGCCAGGCTGCGACGACTTGTTACCTCCGATTCGACCCGTCGGGGCCGACGGTGAAGACGTGATGACCCTCAGCGCCTGCCTGAGCTAGCCCCTACTTTGGCCGAAGAGCCAGATTCGTTTGGGGGCGGGGGACACCACCCCAAAGACAACACTGCCAGTCGTGCCGGCGCCAAGTCGACCCCATGGCAAGACCGCCGTAACGGTGCCGGACATCCCTATGCCACTGGATCCAAACATGCATATGGCACAGGATCAGAACGACGACGACGACGACGATGATACATTTGGCAACGTCGATCAGTACTTTGCCGATCATGGGTACGATGGCGACTTCATGGGGCCTCCTTCTCAAGAACCAAACCCAACAAAGACGTGTGCGATCTAGCTGGTACCATTACAGGAGAAGCCAAGTTGCAACAGGCGCCGTCTCACGTTCAGCTCTCAGGAGACGCCTCCAGCTGCCGACTTCACCGAGCCTCAGATAGGTGAGGTGCGAAATAAGATCAGCCCCAACACACTCAAGAAGGCGGTTTGTGAGCAGAACTCGGTCCCATTACAGGAGAAGAAGAAGGCACGCAAAAGAAAGACTAAGAAGGGTGCGAGCCAGCCGGCACCGAGTACGATCCGTGCTCAGGACGGGCCACCTTCACCGCAGGATATCTCGAGGAGGGTGCATGTGGCGGGTAGGGCGATGCTACCGACAAATATGCTCAATGCTGCAACCGGTGCTATGCGGAGTCTGCATGACAGTGTTCTTTCTTTGGAGAAGCGGCATCTCAGGGAGAAGGATGTGGCATACCCGGTTTTCGTGGCCAAGGTGCCAGAGGGCAAGGGCTTTGTGGATAACTCCATCGGGCGTACGATCGTCCTGCGTTTTGATGACATCCACGCTATGTTGAACCTTCATCCGCTGCACTACACCTTCGTTCGGCTATTTTCGCTGAGTATGGAGATGCGGATCATTCGCGACAAGACCCCGGACATCGTGATAGTCAACCCCTTCTACATGCGTGCCAAGATCTTGGGCAGCGCTGGGGACCGGCAGGTCGCGAGTTCTTACCTCGAAGGCGTCATTCTGGCAAACGAAGATAAGGATAACTTCCTCGTTCCTTACTTTCCCGAGTAAGTCCTCCCCTCAACCGGCCCGTAACATATGAATTCTTACATTTCGATCGTTTTTATTTTAACATTCCGTGTTTTCTGCAGTGACACACGTTGCACGCTCATCCTCCTAAGCCCCAAATATTCCATGGCCACGTATTTCGACCCGGACCGTCAGTCGAACGTAGACTACACAAATGTCAAGAAGGTTCTTGATGATGTTCTCCCCGGCTACGCCAAATCTGGAGGCACCTTCACCAGGCCTATTCGTAAGTACGGCAAGCACGTGTTCTCCCACAATACGACGTTCTGCTGCGTCAAGAAGCCGCCTGGCGGTCGGAAGGGTGCCTACTACGCCATCCATCACATGCAGGCGATCATACGGGACCATCATCAACTTCTGCTACCGAGTAAACTCAAAGATTGGGCCGCGAGCGTCTCGGCAATCCAGGACGCGGACCTCTGACAAGAATTCTTTCGCATCCAGTCGGAGTTTGCGGAAATCATCCATCAAGATGTCCTTCGTACCTCGGGGCAGTTCTACCTCAGAAATCAACCATCCAACAGTGACATCGACACAATGCTACAAATGCAGGCTGACAACGACCGTTATTTCATGACTCCCACGATAGACGGCGGCTTCATCCACACTCCGGTCCCTTGAGTCGAGTCGAAAGCAGTGATGCTGTGTCTAGTTCTGAAACATCGATTGGCTCAAGTTGAAATTAAACTTTAATGAACTTGTAGTATGTCTCTTTGGTTTCGAGAGTCGTTCAACTTAGATGTAATCGATGCTATTAATGTCTTGCTTTTCTCTTCCGATCGTTCTGTTGCATACTTATATATTGCTTATGTATTGTCTGTGAATTGGTACTAACGTTTCGTTTGGCTAGTGTATAGCGATGCCGACGTATGTCGTGTACAAGGGTAAGGTTCCCGGAGTGTACGATGACTGGGAGGAGTGTCGGAGACAGGTTCACCGATTGAGCTGTAACAGTTACAAAGGGTACACCACTAGGGCCGAGGCCGAATCTAGATACGCCCGCTATCTAGCGGGAGAGGGGAGGGAGCGTTGGAGGAACCGGATGAAGACGAGTTTCATCGTGATGATGCTCATCGTGATGACCGCAGCTCTCTTCTATGTGATGGTAGTTTAGATGATCGATATCGACTTGTAATGTGAAGACAAACTCGCTACTCGCGGTCTCGAGACTTGTAATATAATGTTCTATCTTTGTTCGGTCTTTTTAATTCGAAGACTAATATGATGAATTTTATTCGGAGATTAATATGATGAATTGTATTCAAAGACTAATCTTCTATTGTATTCGATGAATCTGTTGTTGATGTGTGCTGTCTATATTTTGTCAAATTAACCATTTTGTAACCTGTGCAAAAAACAGAAAATAAAAAAATAAAAAAAAACCTAATATTCATACTAATGGCGCATCGCATGACAGTGCGCCATTAGTATGACAGTGCATACTAATGGCGCATCACTGGGTAGTGCGCCATTAGTATGCCGCGGTTACTAATGGCGCATCCAGTGGTGGTGCGCCATTAGTATGCCAAAGCACCTAGGTATACATGGCCCCTGGGAGGCATACTAATGGCGCACCCTGGCCTATACTAATGGCGCACCCACGGTGCGCCATTAGTATACCAGATACTAATGGCGCACCAGGTGGTGCGCCATTAGTAAAAATTACTAATGGCGTGCTGTTAATGGCGCACCGCAGATGCACCATTAATAGCCATATTAGGTGCGCCATTAGTAGGGGTTTTTCTAGTAGTGTGAAGGGCCTCGTAGTTCGGCTGTGGCCTAGAGAAGCCATGCCTAGGAGTTACTTCGGTCTGGTGCGGCGGCTGGTGGACGCTTGTCCATGGATTGAAGTCGTCAAGTGCTCCGTCTGTATTGAAGGTGCCCGTTGGGCCCTCACCCGTGCGAAAGTGCACTGGGGCAAGCTGGACGCTGAGAAGCTATTGACGAACGCGCCACCGCCTGGCAAGGAGTATTGCACGCCCGAGATGTATTATAAGGGCGTCCTGAAGGGTGCCCGTCTTATAGCGGGTGAATGCTCCAAAGACGTGATTTTTGAGTAGACTCACATCTGTTATCCTGTACGCTGAAAACTTTGTTCATATGCACTAAGCAACGCTTGTTAATTTAAAATATTACCTTATGTGCGGCCATTTATCAAATCTGAGAGATGCAAGTTGTCGGCTTCTACCCCCATGCCACGAGTGCTAGGGTGTTCGGGATAAACCTGAGCGCTCTTGTTCCCATTCTTGGGTCCATCTAGGGAGGCGCTCAGCACAACGAACCAGGCCATCAGACTTATAATGCTTTATCACTCTCACTTAACCATAGAATTCTATAATTTTAAATTTCGGCGAAGCCCCTAGTATTCGGAAGACCAAGTCCGGGGCGCTATCACGCCTAGGCTAGATAAAACCGGCTCCTCGCTCGAAGCGCATAAGTCTTTAGGGACTCGAAGAACCTCGCGAACAGCGACCGGTCTCTCGCACTATCATGACGGTCAGTTTTAGCTTTCTCTACTGAGGTGTTAACCCAGCTCAACTGGGACACAATCATAGTATTTCTCCAAGCGCTACCTTAGCCAACATTGCGGAACGTAAGGTACCAAAACATGGGAGCCAGGCAAACCCAACTATTGACCCAAGAATAGATTCATAGCCAATGCATATAGTGCTATAAGTTTCGGGTGCCGCACTCTTGAGAGTGTTCGGTCTTCTCACACCATGTTATGGGGTGCTTAAGCCCCTGGTGTATTGGCCGTACCAAAGTGTACGGTTGCATAATGTCATGACTGAACATATTTGTATAAAAAATAGATGAATACAATAATAGATAAGAGCTATGTATTGTTTATTAAAAAGGGCTGCTATGAAAGCAGAACGATACAAATAGTGCAATAAACAAGAGATGGGATTATTTGACATATCCCCCTCCAGGGGCAAGCTGTAGGACATTAAGTAAAACAGGTATTTCGCTCGTTATAGAGACCACCTGGACATTTGACGTGGCTTGTTCTCTCCCTTGTTGTTGCATCGTGTGTTTGGCGAGTGTATTGCTGGGCAGGCCTTCCGAATAGTTGGGTCCTGAAAGTATATAAAAAAAGAAACGGCGGAATAGGGAGCCCCTTAGTGCGGTTGAGCCTCATTCTGGGCGTGCCGTAGTTGTGCCCCTTCCCTTATGCCCATGGTATTTCCAGAGCATAATTATGTACGCGTGGTACCGATATCACCATCTGGCTAGGGCTGGGGTTGGGGCCGCACTGCTATGCTTGCTCGGAACGTGCCAGCCGGCTTTGTTGTAGGTTACTTCGGGCTCGCTTGACGTTGTCCGGACGCTTAACACCTCGATTGGAGAATTGCCTTGAGAGGATACTCTGTACTTCCGCCGCCAGGGCTGCCGTGTGCTCCTCCGTTCGGAGAGAGCGTTCGGTGTTTCCATTTACCGTGATGACTCCGCGAGGGCCTGGCATCTTGAGCTTGAGATATGCGTAGTGCGGCACCGCATTGAATTTTGCAAATACGGTTTGTCCGAGCAGGGCGTGATAGCCACTGCGGAATGGGACTATGTCGAAGATTAAATCTTTGCTTCAGAAATTATCCGGGGATCCGAAGACCACTTCGAGTGTAATCGAGCCTGTACAGCTGGCTTCTACACCTGGTATGACACCTTTAAATGTTGTCTTTGTGGGTTTAATCCTTGAGGCATCTATACCCATTTTTCGCACTGTATCCTGATAAAGCAGGTTCAGGCTGCTGCCGCCGTCCATGAGGACTCTAGTGATGTGAAATCCGTCGATGATTGGGTGTAGGACCAATGCGGCGAATCCACCGTGACGAATACTAGTGGGGTGGTCCCTTCGATCAAAAGTGATTGGGGCAGGAGGACCATGGGTTGAACTTTGGGGTGACTGGCTCCAACGCATAGACGTCCTTGAGAGCATGCTTCCGGTCCCTTTTGGGGATATGGGTTGCGTATATCATGTTCACCGTCAGCACTTGCAGGGGGAAGCCCTTCTATCCTCTGTTGTTCGGCAGCCAGGGCTCCTCCTCGTCATCGCTATGCAGCCCCTTGTATATGGTTTCGGCACTTAACTTGCCTCCCTGCTTGAACACCCAACAATCCCTGTTGGTCTGGTTGGCTGGTTGTTCGGGGGTGTTGTGTATCTGGCATGAGCAATCGAGTATCCGGTCTAAACTGGATGGGCCCGGAGGGTTTCTTTTGAATGGCTTCTTCCGCTGACCGGGTTTATAGCCTCTGAATCCGGCATTGACTGCCATGTCCTCAGTATTGTCGCCGTTAATGCGGCGCTTGTGCTTGTTGCGACGTGACCTGCCATTGTTGTCCTTGGTATCCGAATTGCTAGGGATCTTGGTTATGTTATTGCTACGAGCTAGCCAGCTGTCTTCTCCCGCGCAAAAGCGGGTCATGAGTGTTGTGAGGGCTGCCATGGATTTCGGCTTTTCCTGTCCTAGGTGTCGGGCAAGCCATTCATCTTGGATGTTGTGCCTGAAGGCTGCAAGGGCCTCGGCGTCCGGACAGTCGACTATTTGATTTTTGTTGGTTAGGAACCGTGTCCAGAATTGTCTGGCCGATTCCTCTGGCTGTTGGATTATGTGGCTTAGGTCATCGGCGTCTGGTGGTCGCACATAAGTGCGCTGTAAGTTGTCAAGGAATGCGGATTCCAGGTCCTCCCAGCAACTAATTGACTCTGCTGGCAAGCTGTTAAGCCAATGCCGAGATGGTCCTTTAAGCTTGAGCGGGAGGTATTTGATGGCGTGTAGATCATCACCACGGGCCATGTGGATATGAAGGAGATAATCCTCGATCCATACCGCGGGATCTGTTGTGCCATCGTATGATTTTATGTTTAAGGGTTTAAAACCCTCGGGGATTTGATGATCCATTACTTCGTCTGTGAAGCATAGTGGGTGTGCGGCGCTCCT
>NC_057804.1:355666275-355670232 GCF_018294505.1 Triticum aestivum | reverse complement strand
GTGCGAGTGCTGTCTGTAAGAGCTCAATTGCGTTCCACTCCTCAGCTGCAAAACGCGTCTCATTTGTGATAGGGATTGCATTGAGCCGGGTAGATGCTGCTATCATGTTATCCACTAGGTTCTAATAATGGCCAAATGGCGTGGCAAAACGCCGGGGGTGGGGGGGGGGGGTTATGAGCCTTACGGGACTGGTTTGGTAATCGGGGCTGAGCCACTCCCCCGCTCCCTGGGATTTCATTCGCCCGGGCTGTGCCGGGAGGGTTACTTGGCCCCGCGCCAGGCGTGTAAAAAAGGTTCCGCGCTTCATATTGTAAAGGCAAACGGGTTTGATACCTCCTTTGAAGAACAACATTACATGCGTTTTGATCCAAACTTAAGCGAAAAACCTCTGCCCTGATACATTATGAGTCAGCATCCATCTAGGCTTGTTCCTCTACCATCCTGATGTTCAATGCATTAAGATCCTCCTGGGCTTTGGCCACCTCATCTCGCCCCTTTGCAGCTTCCGCATTATGTTGTGCTTGATTCTCCACAGTAACCTCTGTGGCTATTAGTGCCCAAGAGTTCAAAAAAAACTTGAACCGGTGGCCGAGCTAAGCCACCGTCTCTCGCTGTCGCAGAGGCAGTTGATCCATACGTCATCACTGCTGCTGTTGACGAGTTGAGAGCCGGCCCAGTGCCAGCCATGAAGATTGCAGCCCTAGAAGGCGGCTCATAGGGGTCCGGAATACTATTGCCATCGTTGTAGCTCCCAAGCCCGCCGTCTTGAAGATGATAGATGGATTCTGTCTCTCCGAATGAGGACTCATCACTTGAGTAGATAGCCATCTCTCCTCTATATTAGAATGCTTCCGCAAGTTCCATGCCTTGCGTGAAACTAATGAAAACATGCTTCTGGCCGGGTTGAACCCTGACGAGTCATGCACGCTGAGCTGGCTCGACGGCATCGATGTAGATGTTTGGCTTAGGCTCTGACTCGCTGATCTTGCCGATGAACACGTGAATCCCGCCAAAGGGGTCCCGGTACCCGTACTCGATTGAGTCATCCTCGGATCCCCATCCAGCGTCATTGATGTAGAGCTTGCCACGGTGACTCTTAGTCATCTGACCCACGGTGTATCCCTTGATCCCTGGGAAATCGCCCTTCAAGAACTCGAAACCCCCGTGCTCTGGCCCCACGGTGGGCGCCAACTATCGTGGTTTTGTCACAGAGATGCCCTTGTGAAAGGACTTAGCTGTGGAGCCATCGTAACGTAGGTTAGCTCGAAGGGGTTGAACAGGACAAAGGACACAAGGTTTACCCAGGTTCGGCCCCTCACAATAAGGTAAAAGCCTACACCTGCTTTTGTTGACTATAGCTTGAATATCGATTACAATGGAGAGGAAACACCTGACCTATCTCTCGATCAATTGTTTCTTAAGTTAACCCGCCGCTGGGTCTCGCCTTTATATACCCAGGTCGAGGCCCGGAGCTTACAAGAGTCCAAGTCGGATCACACAACATGACCAACTCAGTTTCTAAGTCGCCTTGCCTTACTAGGAAAGTCACCATCTGGCGGCTCACTCCTCCGGATCTTGGGCCTTCAATAGGCCTGCCTCTTAAGCCGCCTCTAGTGTTCATGTCTCCTCAAGCCCATCGAAGCCTTTCATTCTTAAGTCGCCAACTGTATAACCCAGCCCCACCTGGGCATGTCATGTCACGGGGTTATGTCCCCAACATTGTCATACTAGTAGCTAGATGGCTTCTTCTCTCTCTTTGATCTTCAATACAATGTTCTCCTTGATGTTTTTGGAGTTCTATCTGATGTAATATTCTTTTGCGGTGTGTTTGTTGAGATCTGATGAATTGTGGATTTATGATCAGATTATCTACGAATGTTATTTGCATCTTTTCTGAAGTCTTTTATGCATGATTAAATATCTTTTATATCTCTTCGAATTATTAGTTTGGTTTGTCCAACTAAATCAGTTTTTCTTGCAATGGGAGAGGTGCTTATTTTTGGGTTCAATCTTGCATTGTCCTCACCCAGTGACAAAGTAGGGGTAGCGAGGCACGTACTATATTGTTGCCACCAAGGATAAAAAAGATTTGGTTTTCATCATATTGCTTTAGTTTGTCCCTTCAAATCATGTCATCCTACTTAAGGCATTACTCCGTTCTTATGAACTTAATACTCTAGATGCATGCTGGATAGCGGTCGATGTGTGGAGTAATAGTATTAGATGCAGGCAGGAGTCGGTCTACTTGACATGGACGTGATGCCTATATTCATAATCATTGCCTTGGATATCATCATAAGTTTGCGCTTTTGTATCAATTGCTCCACAAGTAATTTGTTAACCCACCATATGTTTTCTTTCAAGAGAGAAGCCTCTTGTGAAACCTATGCCCCCCGGGTCTATTTTCCATCATATATTTTCAGATCTATAAACCAAAAAAAACCCCAAAAAGACCTTGCTGCAATTTATTTATATTTACTTCATTTTTCTCTTTTATTTATCTTTTATACCTATCTCTATCAGATGTCACTCTTGTTCGTGACCGTGAAGGGATTGATAACCCCTTTTTCGCATTGTGTGCAAGTGTTTGTTAGTTTGTGCAAGTGCATAGATTGGAGACTTGCTTGTGCCTCCTACTGGATTGATACCTTAGTTCTTAACTAAGGGAAATACTTATCTCTACTTTTTTGCATCACCCTTTCCTCTTCCAGGTAAAAGTCAATGCAAGCTCAAGAAGTAGCACCCCTCCGTGATCTCGTGGTTCTGGAACTTGCGGCGACTGTAATTGTGTTTTGTCGACTCCCCTAGAGTTTCTGGAATATTTTGGTATTTATAGAGCTGAGAGGTGGTGGAGGAGACCCCCATAGGCCCCGCAACCCATTAGGGCGCGCCAGGGGACTCTGGCGAACACTAGTGTTTTGTGGGGCCCATGAGCCTTCCCTCTGGTGCTTCCTTTTCTCCCAAGTTGTCTTCTGGTCCAAAATGTTTTGCTGTGTTTGGACTCCGTTTGATAGGGATATTTTGCGAAGTACAAGACAAGGAAAAATAGCAACTGCACTCGGCACCATTTCAATAGGTTAGTCCCAAAAAACTATATAAAGTTTATATAAAATGATTGTAAAACATCAAAGAATTATAATATAACAGCATGCAACAATAAAAATTTATAGACATGTTGGAGATGTATCATCAGGCGGTGAGGCCTACGCGGCAGCACAACCGGGAATACAACGACGCTGGTTTGCGCGACTGGAGAAAGAAGACCAGAGGTTGAAGACTCAGCACAGCCGTTGGATTAACATCCAATGGTCACTACTGCTAGAATCATTTATTAACTAAGTTGACAAAGCCCTACATACGCATCAACTTAGTAGGCCCACAAGTCAGCCTCTAAAATCTGGTGGGTCCCAGCTAGTAGGGGAATAAATTTGTTGTGCGTAATAAGGTCGCACTTCCTTGTGTGCAAAGATGTAGCTAGTGGGTCCTATCTATCAGGGAGAAAAAAATCATGTAATAACGAGGCAATTCTTTGCGTGCAAATATGTAGCTGACCTGTCAGGGGGAGAAATCATTTGTTTTCATATAATAAGGAGGCACTTGCTTGTGCACTTGCATGGACCATGTGGGCCCCTACTGTCAACCACTCCACATATATCGTCCTTAATTGTTTGTTGTTCGTTGACCTTGTTGACTACGCCGCGTCGAGAGCATCAAGGCGGTGGACAATGGCAAGGCCTAGAAAGGAAATGACACGGAGCTAGGCAAAGATGAGGAAGGTGGATGCCCACATGGAGGGGAGTACGAGGGTTCACTGGTTCAGCTATGGTGTGAGGCTGCTGTCACCTGGCTAGTGGTAGCATGGTCAGGTGGTGAGGCCTGAGCGGTAGTGCAGTCGGACATGCGAGGTTGGACCAGGCGGTACGGTGGGTGCTGGTTTGGGCGACTGGAGCAAGAAGA
>NC_057804.1:355665614-355666147 GCF_018294505.1 Triticum aestivum | reverse complement strand
GAGAGGTTGAAGATGCATCACGGCCATTGGATTAACATCCAACGCCCCCTGTAGCTGGTGGGTCCCAGCTGTCAGGGAGAGGAAACTTTTTTCGCATAATAAGGAGGCACTTCCTTGCGTGTGAAGATGTAGCTAGCTGGTCAAACCTGTTAGGGGGAGAAACTATTTGTTTTCACATAATAAAGTGGCACTTTGTTGAGTGCGGCCATGGACCATGTGGGTCCCTGCTGTCAGCCACTCCACGTACATCCCTCTTCTGATGGTTGTCGTTTTTTGACAAAGTTGACCACTCCACGCTGAGAGAACCAACACAGTGGACGATGGCGAGGTCTAGAAAGGAATGACCCGGAGACGGCAAAGACACATTGGTGGATGCCCACGCGGAGGGGAGTACGAGGGTTTACTAGTTCGGCTGCAGTGTGAGGGTGCCATCTCTGGAGAATAACAAGAGGTGTTAGCGAGTAGAGGAATGGCCTGGATGATGATGGGAGTACGTTGGGCCGGTGAGTCCTGTGCGGCAGCACAGCTGGCCA
>NC_057804.1:355657406-355665205 GCF_018294505.1 Triticum aestivum | reverse complement strand
GAGAGGCGGTAGAAGGTGGTACCACCGACGGTGTGTTTGGGCGGCTAAAGCAAGAATATCCGAGATTGAAGAAGCATGACAGTCGTTGGATGGACATCCAACAACGGCTGCTGCTAGAATCATGTGATGACTATAAGTTGAAAAAGCATTGCATGCGCGTCAACTTAGTAGGTCCACAAGTGAGCATTAGATCTGTGGCATAGAACATATAGACCATTTTTGATTTGTAATAATTTACAACCCATTTTGTAATTCTAATGGAATTTACTGCAGCCCATTTACTGTTTGTTAACATTACATCCCATTTTCATGCCAGAACAATGGTTAATAATTTGAACCAACCACTCGAAAACAAATTCAATCAAATTTCCCACATTTGGATGTGATATGAAATATTTTTTATCCCAAAATGTTGATTCAGACTAAATGTAATTTCAAAATAAAATTATAGTAGGTAAAAATTCAATGAAATTTTGCGCGTGCAACAAGTAATGAAATTTTTTCAAAATCCAAAAAAATAATTTTGAAACTAATTACATGTCGGTGCGGTTTTTTATATTTATAGCCCATTTATTATAATTACTGCCCATTTATTATTTCTTAAAGACCATTTTCTTGGCAAGCCTAATGCATCCCTGCTAGGAAAGATTTGCATCCTAGCAGAGCGGAGAATAACAAGTTGACCTGGGTTAGGGTATTCCTGAAAGAAAAGTACAGGTGGGCTAGCCATTTTAGCCTTGAAATTAATATTTGGCCTAGATATTTGGTTGACATAAATTCATAGCCTGGGCTAGACGGGCCACGGCCCGCCCAGTTGATACCCTGCTCCTCTCAAGAACAGAAAACATCTCTATAAAGATTCTACTCACACCTCAAAAAACAAATACTGCTCGAGCTGCTGGGTCCCAGCTGTCGGCTGCTCCTTATGCAATTCTCTCTTTTATTGACTATATAGGTTGAAAATGGTGTGGGACCGTGATGTGGGGAAACTAGGAGGAAGCAATGTTTTTATAGTTGTAATAAGGAGGCACTTGCGTACATACGGCAATGGCCCTGGTGTGTTTGTACTGACATCCTATCCATGTTATGCCATCTCCTGATTCCTCATGTTTGTTGACCATGTTGACAACGCAAGATGGCGGCACCATGGCGAGCGCAACAACTCGAAGGACGACGGAGAGGGTCTCGTGGGACCTACGGATGGTCTGATACAACGCGCTCTGCTGATTCAGGAAGCTAGGACCATCGGGCCACATGTCCACGATGGCATTGTCGTTTGCTAGTTCGCCGGCGATTCGTCCCTCTAGGAGCTGGTGCTCATTGAGGAGTCGGAGGTTGTAGCACCGGTCCTCCCGCGCTTGCCGGAATACCGATTTTGGTGGAGCTAGTAGCTCTTCTACCATCAGGGTGCCGAAGTGCAGCCGTACCTGCTCTATGGTGAACATGGCATGAACCGGCTTGGTCGGTGGCGCCAGCTCCTGGTTGGAAGCCTTGTCCATCGTCTGGTTGTCATCGCTGAGCTCGGCGAGCTCGCAGGCGAGCCAGCATGTCCGGCTGCTGGACCGGACCATTGCCAAGCACGAGTTTGACCGCCCTAGCCCACCCTGACCCCTTTTCTTGCCCGCGCGCGCTTCCCACCCAAAACGGTCTACAGACGACTGCTTCACGTTCAAATGACACTACTGTCGTCCGTCCATCCGTCTGTGTGCCACCCACATTAATGATACGCGGTTTCTGTGGCAGCTACTCGGGCGTCACTCGTCCGTCCCTATACCACCCACCATTGCTATGTAAATTGTTGTGCCGACCATAGGTCCCTAGCTGCAGTCATCTGCCTCTCTTCCCTTTCTCCTCTCCACAACACTCCCACCATGGCTTCCTTGCGCTCGAGCGCTCTCCGGGACGAACAGAAGACGGACCAGAAAAAGGAGATGGCAGCATTTGCTGCCGACAGTTGGCCGGCAGGCGGCCAGAGGAGAACGACGTCCCAATGGAGAATGTGGTCGTTGATGAACCAGCGCCAACCCCCTCCTCGGCGGCATCCTCGCTGGTGCATGACACGATGATCATCGACGAGGCCCATGCCCAATACATCAACATGGTGAGGCAGAAGTGTGAGGAGCAGTTCCAAGAGGCGCAGGTCGACACCGCCTACAACCACCATGTCCTCCAGGTGCACCTGCAGGCGGAAGAGTGCTACCTCTTGAGCTTGAATTGGTTTTTTCCTTGAAGAGGAAGGGGGATGCAGCAAAGTAGTGTAAGTAGTTCCCTCAGTTTGAGAACCAAGGTACCAATCCAGTAGGGGACAACACACAAGTCACCGAATACCATCACAAACAATCAAACAAACTTGCACCCAACCCGATAAAGGGGATGTCAATCCCTTCACGGCTACATGCAAAAGTGAGCTCTGATAGAGACACATAAGCGGTAAAGTAAATATTTTTGGTATTTTTGGTTTATAGACCGGAAACTAAAAGATTGGAAAATAGTAGTTATATCATTGAAAAGAGAACTTATATGATAGAAAAGAGACCCGGGGGCCATAGGTTTCACTAGTGGCTTCTCTCAATGTAGCAAATAATATGGCGGGTGAACAAATTACTGCCGAGCAATGCATAGAATAGCGCATAATTATGACAATATCTAAGGCAATGATCATGAACATATGCATCATGTCAATGTCAAGTAGACCGAAACGATTCTGCATCTACTACCATTACTCCACACATCGACCGCTATCCAGCATGTGTCTAGAGTATTAAGTTCATAAAGAACGGAGTAACTCATTAAGTAAGACGACATGATGTAGAGGAATTAACTCAACCAATATGATGAAAACCCCATCTTTTTATCCTAGAGGGTAACAATACAATACGTGCCTTGCTGCCCCTACTTTCCCTGGGAAAGGACACCACAAGATTGAACCCAAAGCTAAGGACTTCTCCCATTGCAATAAAAAGCAATCTAGTAGGCAAAACTAAACCAATAATTCGAACAGACTTGCAAAGATATCAAATCATGCATAAAAGAATTCAGAGAAGATTCAAATAATATTCATAGATAATCTGATCATAAATCCACAATTCATCGGATCTCAGCAAACACGCCACAAAAGAGTATTATATCGAATAGATCGCCAAGAACCTCCAGGAGAACATGGTATTGAGAATCAAAGAGAGAGAAGAATCCATCTAGCTACTAGCTATGGACCCGTAGGTCTGTGGTAAACTACTCACGCTTCATCGGAATGGCAATGGTGTTGATATACAAGACCTCCGTGATCGAATCCCCCTCCGACAGGATGCCAGAAAAGGTCCCTAGATGGATCTCATAGGTACAGAAGGTTGCGGCGGTGGAAAAGTGTTTTCATGGCTCCCTCTGATGGTTTTGGGGTATAAGAGTATATATGGGTGAAGGAATTAGGTCAGGAGACCCATGATGGGCCCACAAGACAGGGGGCGCGTCCTACCCCCCTGGGTGCACCCTCCACCCTTGTGTCCGCCTCGTGTCTCCTCCGACTTCATCTCCAAGTCTCCTTGTTTGCTTCTGGTCCAAGTAAGATCATAGAGAAAGTTTTATTCCGTTTGGACTCCGTTTGGTATTCCTTTCCAACAAAAATCAAAAATAGGCAAAAAAAACAAAAATTGGCACTGCCCTCTAGGTTAATAGGTTAGTCTCAAAAATAATATAAAATAGCATATTAATGCATATAAAAGATCTGAAACAGATAATATAATAGCATGAAACAATCAAAAATTATAGATACGTTGGAGACATATCAAGCATACCCAAGCTTTTTTCCTACTCGTCCTCGAGAAGGTAAATGATAAAAACAGATTTTTTTTATGTGTAATGCTACCTAACATATTTATCAATGTAATCTTCTTTATTGTGGCATGAATATTCAGATCCGAAAGATTGAAAACAAAAGTTTAATATTGACATAGAAACAATAATACTTCAAGCATACTAACAAGGCAATTATGTCTTCTCAAAATAACATGGCCAAAGAAAGCTTATCCCTACAAATCATATAGTTTGGCTATGCTCCATCTTCATCATAAAAAATATTCAAATCATGCACAACCACGGTTTCAGCCAAGCAAATGTTTCATACTTTAGTATTCTCAAACTTTTTCAACTTTCACGCAATACATGAGCGTGAGCCATGGACATAGCACTATAGCTGGAATAGAATGGTGGTTGTGGAGAAGACAAAAAGAGGGAGATAGTATCACATCAAGTAGGCGTACCAACGAGCTATGGAGATTCCCATCAATAGATATCAATGTGATTGAGTAGGGATTGCCATGCAACAGATGCACTGGAGCTATAAGTTTATCAAAGCTCAAAAAGAAAAGTTGTGGGTGTGCATCCAACTTGCTTCCTCAAGAAAACCTCGGGTGATTTGAGGTAGCCCATCGTTGGAATATACAAGCAAGTTCTATAATGAAAAATTCCCACTAGTATATGAAAAGTGACAAAGTAGGAGACTCTCTATCATGAAGATCATGGTTCTACTTTGAAACACAAGTGTGAAAAAAGGATAGTAACATTGTCCCTTCTCTCTTTTTCTCTTTTTTATTTTTTCTTTCGCGTCTTTGGCCTATTTTTTTATTTGGCTTCTTTGGCCTCTTTTTTTATTTCCTCACATGGGACAATGCTCTAATAATGATGATCATTACACTTCTATTTACTTACAACTCAAAAAATTACAACTCGATACTTACAAAAAAATATGACTCTATGTGAATGCCTCCGGCGGTGTACCGGGATGTGCATTGAATCAAGAGTGACATGTATGAAAGAATTATAAAAGGTGTCTTTGCCACAAATATGATGTCAACTACATGATCATGCAAAGCAATATGACAATGACGAAACGTGCCGTAATAAACGGAACAGTGGAAAGTTGCATGTCAATATATCTCGGAATGGCTATGGAATGCCATAATAGGTAGGTATGGTGGCTGTTTTGAGGAAGGTATATGATCGGTATATGCTACCGGTGAAAGTTGCATGGCACAAGAGAGGCTAGCAATGGTGGAAGGGTGAGAGTGCGTATAATCCATGCACTCAACATTAGTCATAAAGAACTCACACACTTATTGCAAAAATCTATTAGTCATCGAAACCAAGCACTACACGCATGCTCCTAGGGGAAGGGTTGGTAGGAGTTAACCATCACACGATCCCAACCTCCACACAAAGGATGACAATCAAAAAATACCTCATGCTCCAAGTTCGTTACATAATGGTTCACCATACGTGCATGCTATGGGAATCACAAACCTCAACACAAGTATTTATCAAATTCACAATTAATCCACTAGCATGACTCTAATATCATCATCTTCACATCTCAAAACAATCATAATGAATCAAACTTCTCATAGTATTCGATGCACTTTATATGACAGTTTTTATTATATCCATGTTGGATGCCCACTACTACAGGATGCTGCTAATGCGACGCTACGATCAGAGACCCTTTGAGAAACTGTGTGCAATGCAATAATCGCAAACGATGGTGTCAGAGAACCATAAAAAATGTCCAAAATGTTTGCGATGATGTATGCATCAAACACGGTTCAGATTTTGGTTCCGTGTGCGATGCAGGGCATATGGTTCAGTTCAATTAACTGTTTGTGATGAGGAGGAACAAAAGAAATGGGCAGCCAGATGAAGGCGTGTGCGATACACAACATATGGTTCACTCGGATGAACCATTTGTGATGAGGTGGAACAACAGAAACGGGCAGCCAGATGAAGGTGTGTGTGTGATATACGGCATACAATTCACTCAGATGAACTGTTTGCGTTGAGCCAAGAGAATAGAAACGGTTCAAGTTAACAAGATGTGTGTGATACGCGGCAAACAGGTCTGTAATTAAAAATGTGTGGCAATACCGATAACAACACAGACGATTCCTGTTACCAAACCGGGTGTGTTGTGAGCAAATGATTTCTAGTATACAATCGTCCGTGATTGACGAAATCATCACCGATGGGTTCCCTTGTTTTGTCCATGTGCGATGTGATTTGCTTTGTCTACAGAGCATCAACAAATATACTTAAAAAGACAGCATTGCATAACCAAATTAAGCATACAATTAGACAAGTGACTACACAGGTAACATTTTCACACACCAAAGTAAGCAATTACATGCATACTAAACTAGGAGAAATGAGGATGTAATCATCTACTTCTTGTTGCGACGACGCTTGCATTGCTCTGCTTCTGGATGGATCCATCATTGTTTTTGGGAAGGAGGCACTTACTTGATCAAGTACAAATAATTTGGTTATGACATTGATTCTTCTTGGACTTACTTGATCAAGTACAAATAATCTCTCAAGTGCAGGTGTTTCCTAAATTACCATACCATGGTACACATCTCGTGATGTCTTCGTGCCGAACCAGAAACACACCTAAACAGTCCGGAGAGTCATGGAGGTGACGTGGAATGAAATTAACCCATTGATCGCCTGGATATGAAGGTACTCGAGTGTAGTACAACCACGGAGCAGGCGCTCCATGTCACCGTTTGAGAGGCATACGACGATGAGATCTAGGTGCTTCAGTCATGGTTAAATAAGAGCGGGTGCATCATTAAGGCGGGGGGGGGGAGGGAACGGCAGTTCCTAAACTTGGTGACGCACAGCATGGGCGCGAGGCGGAGCGCGGACGTTGGCAGTGAGTGCATACGCCCGTCATCAAAAGTGAGCTCCTCGAGCTGATCTAGGGCGGGGGATCCATACCAGTCATCAAGCTTGGCTCGGTCCCTGCCATTGGAATAGAAATTGCCCATTCTAAGGCCTCTAGTTGGGCTAGGATGACTGCCGAAGATCTTGGAGAACGCATCCAAGCTTTTGCGATAGCCATGGCAGAGCTCGTGGGTGTCGATGAGGTCGAGAGGGGTGAAGTTCCATAGGGGGCGCCACCGCCAGGAAAGGATGGTTGTCTGCGCCCCACATTTGATTGGGAGGAGGGAGATGATGACTATCAACATATCATCGGGGAGGCTGCTGATGAAGTCTATGCCTGCTGGTGTCACTTGTGGTTCTAGCTTTCCCCGGCTCCGCTTGTTGGCAGGCCCATTCTCCACCTCTGGAGTCTCCTTGTCAGCGGCGATTTCTGATAGAAATGAGAGTACAGGGAATATTTAGTTAAAACAGGGCAATAGAGAAGTGTATTGGTAACCAGAAGTTATTAGGTAGGAATATAGTAAGAAAATGGAATAACAGTTGGTTGCTTAAATACTAAACAATTCATTTAAGATTGTTGGGTAAGTCAACATGCAGATAGTTGAAAACATAACTTACTTCGAACAAACTCAGGATGGATGATTTTGTCGGGGAAGTTAGCGTATATCTCATGACGTGGCCCTTTTATGTGCAGTCCAATTTTGGTGCCATCTTTCAGTACATAAAACTTAGAAATCTCTTTCCAAAAGCCAATGCCAAAATTGGAGTCACCACGTTCATCAAGTCATATTGTAGCAACGATTGTAAAATCCATGGTTTAGTTATAGTATGACATCTGTGCAGCCTTGATCTATGTAAAGGGAAAAATTGTGCACTACATAATCTGTTGCATAGCAAGGGATGCGCTGCAGAAAATGGTAGGATTGTTAAAGAAAATATGGCAACATCCAAATATGGGCCCAAATTGAAAGAACTGTATAGTAGTTGAAATCGGAGGACAAAAATCTATAATTAAATAGATAGGGGTAAACATGATGTCATGGAAATATGAGAGTAATCGAAAGAACAATACATCATTAATTTGCCTA